>NW_027192153.1:360067-399649 GCF_041956525.1 Rhizomucor pusillus
CGTAAGAAAAAGGTTACAATACGGAGGCCATTGCCGACAAATTGGTGATACAATGGCCAAGAATCCGATTCTGACCTCACCTGTATTTAGTCACGTTGCTCCGGAACGGACATCGCGCACAGGCTATCGTGTATCTCGTTCCATTGCACCTTTGGGTTCTTATGTTCTTATGCTCCTACGCCAGAGTCGTATTGCAGAAACCCGGAAGTCCAAAGAAGGTAAATTAGCCACCGAAAAGTCAAATTGCCTGCCGACTGAATGGCTCACACGGACGGACGGACGCTGCCGCCGGCAATCATGCATTAGATATCCACCATCAGTCCAGAAGAAGCCGTTGCAAAGCAGGATAAGTCGTCCGAGTCACCGTATACATCGTTGCTCGGTGGCTCGAAATGGTGCGAGACGTGCCAATGCTGGAAACCTGATCGCACACATCACTGTCGTGTTTGCGATGCTTGCGTCTTGAAAATGGATCAGTAAGTGCGGACATTAACGGCACATTGTATGTGATGCTTTCAGACTCTAAACTGCTATATATAGCCATTGTCCCTGGTGTGTATGACGCAAAGGATGCGTTCTGTTTTTGATAATTTGGTCTGCTAATGGGGAAAGCTAGGGTAAACGGGTGCGTCGGCTATGCCAATTACCGTTATTTCATCCAGTTCATATGCTACACCTCCGGGATGGCCACCTGGGTCTTCACGACGACCTTAGCAGCATTCATCATGGGGAATGGCTTGGTATATAATCTTATTTTCAAAAATGCTGACAGCCATAACAACTGTGTCACTGACCTGTCACATGCATTGTAGACAACCTACAGCGGAATAGTCATTGCTTTGATCGTTCTGTAAGCTTAAATATACCGGATAACACGCCACCAGATACAAGTAACTGATTACGAATACGTCCACGAAGATCTGGCATTGTCATGATTGCGATAGGAACATTCACTTGCTCACACCTCTGGTTGGTTACATTGAACCGGACGACAATAGAAAACATCCAATTTCGAGCGTGGACCAACAAGCAATCAACGAAAAAGCCTGATACGTTTACACATTCTGGGAAAAATGTGTTCAATCAAGGAACATTCAAAAACTGGACGGAAGTCATGGGTGATAAGTGGTGGCAATGGTTCTGTAAGTTCTATTCATCATTTGGTTGTTGAAGCAAGGAAAACACTCATCACAACCTTTGTTTCCATTTAGTCCCCGTCGCCGCCAAAACTCGTTGCAATGGTGTAAACTTTGGATACAATTCAGACACGCTGGAAGAATATCAAAGAGTCGCATCGTAATATACCCGCACCGACAATATAACATCTACCGCCGCCGCGCATTCTATCCATTACTACTATTCCCAGCAGCATTGTTTTACCCTCCTCAAACATTTTCTCATTGTAATATTTTGATGCATCATCACTACTGACAAAGTTCTTGAATTTGTAGATTTCCTCAACTCGCGATTTCAAAAAATACTGTGTGTACAATTATTTTCATCACTTGAATAAAGTACTTTTCACAATGAAGGAAAGTGATTATTTGGTGTCGATGTACCGGTATTTTTTTAAGTCGATTGTTTCGCTAACCCTCATTTTTGTGCGAAACGAGCTGCAAGTGCATTCCATAAATTCGATCGACAAATGCAGTGTGTAAATCGTACGGGATATCATCCGTAAAAGAGAAGGCTTTTCTACTAGTTGGGATTGCTTCGTGTGACGCCGAAGATCTTACCACCGGCCATGGTATACGTGCTGTAACAGTCCTGAAACGTTACTGACATACATGGATGATCAGCGATTGCATCTGTTGATACGTTTCTTTGTTGATATTTACCTGTGATATTCCAAAGTTTATCGCCTTGAAGTTCTGGTATTGTTTGCTGTAGTTTCGCGGCACTGTTCAGCAACTGGTGAGCTGTATTGGCTTCTGCTTTAGCTTCGGCAGCTTCCTATTTCAAACGCATGAGCAATCTTCCAAGGTTTCCTGTTAGGCGCGTGCACACACACAGTCGTCACAATGTTGCCGTCGATCTCGCCAGAGAACGATTGAATGTGGCCAGGCAGTTCTTGCAAAGAATCCATCGCAGAAGCGGAGGTGACAGGTGTGAAACCTTCATGCTGCGGTGGTGGAACGAATTTCTCTGACGCTTCCCCTTCGTCTGCCACAACAACGACGATGAAGCGACTTACAAATAGTTGGGATAAATCAGCAGTAATATTACATTAATTAAAATGTTCTCTTTTCCAAGAATGCCGTTCATGAAAAAACGAGGTCAGAACAGGGAATCTTCGTAATGTTCATATGAGCGGTAACGGATCCAATCAAAAGTAATAGATACAAGGGTTAGCACAGATAGAAACTGATCTAATAACAATTGCCTGTATATAATAAATCATCACCTTTGGGTAGTCTATGTCTCCATGGTAACCAGTCATCACCGCAATATTCGTTAATGGGATCGAATGGTCGGTGTCCATGGAAGACCGAGTCACAGGAATTCCGCTAGACCTCAAGCGCTGTTTACTACAGCTACGCTGGAATCCCTTTTGCTTGAAAATCATTTGCTCTACAATGGTAAAAAGCCTAATCTATTTTCTTCATTGACAACGTGAATTAACAATACTGTGAAGGGAGCTGTCAGCCGCTATCCTTATCCCAAAGAAGTTTGGTAATTCCTCGGATGAATGAAGCCTAATGGACTGTTTCTTGACCTGTCGTTCCGTGTAGGTCCCCCGCCGGTGGTTGGTGGGCCCAACCCAAAACATGGAAGGCTAACACTGCTGTCGCTGCTCTCGGCATGGCTGTGACTATCGGTTTCATTTGGAGCGTATCGGCCGAAAAAGAGGTGTGTTTTTGAAGCAGTTATGTGCGAGAGGAGATATGAAGATCGCGTGCCCTAACACAGCTCTGTACGATGTAGGTCCGTTACCAACAACCAAAGCGATGGATTCCCTCTATGATGGTATGAATTCTTTAATTTCACCATTGCTATATTATATATGCTTATATTTAATCTTTTAGTGGGCAAAGCAATACAAGGACCAACAATAGACTCGGACGTAACAATAAACTCATCTTACAAATGCAGAAAATAGTCGAATAGAGAAGATTGGTATATTAATTAAGAGTTCATCCGGGTTGGAAGATACTGTTCTATGAGGATGTGAGGGCACCCACGCGCTTGACGAGATCGGCCATTCGTTCGTCAATGATATTGATATTCTTGGTTACTGTGTCCTCATTTTCTTTCAAACTCTTGTTCAACTATTTTGCAATACATGAGCAGCCATTCATTTTGTGTAAACCCGGTAGGTAGATCGCTTACCAAGTCACATGTAGACGCTAAGCTCTTGAGTTCATCTGTTATGCGGACTTGTTCCTCGGAGATCACCTTCACAGATTGGCTGAATGTTGCAGCCTCTGAATGCAAACCTTGAAGCGCTTTCAATCGAGTAAGCAACGCTGGAGTGAGGTTCAACAGAGGATCAACTTTTTCCATCGTTGTAAATAATTGGTTGACCTAGTAAAGAAGAATCCTTTGTGAATCAAAAGGAGAGCTATCAAACGGTACCTGTAGTATACGGTACCTTCTCTTCGGTATCGGTTGAAACACCTGCGTTAGGCTTTTCTTCAGATCCACCTGCTTTGACGCTGGTGGTTGCCATTCCAGCAGCCGTCGACAGACTAGAGCCAATATTGCTGGAGAACCCGAACCCAAGGCTGTTATCCTTTCTTCCGGATTTTAGTTCGTTGAGCTTATCCAATTCACTAATCAGTATCTTCAGTCTGCGTGCAACAGTTTCAAGCTGCCTTGGCTGTGCCAAGATTGTAATCTGTTGCTCGAGTTTCGTCAGGGCACCGACAACAGACGAGGTAGCTAGAGTTGGAGGCTAGTATATTTGATCAATATATGGAATCTGGCATATTCGCAAACTCTCGCCCGTTACTCACCAGGCCATCAAGAGAATGTCCTGAGCTGGTTCCAATAAGACTTTCCAGTTTTGCGATTCGCTCGTCGATATCCGTCAATTTCGATTCTTTGCGCAGCTTTGCTGTCTCTGGGGTATAATATAACTCGTATGTTACAACCTTCAAGTGTAAGGAAATATTTGAGCTATAATCCTTGATCTCCAATCATCCCGTATCTTGCAAGTCTCTTACATCGCCCTTATCGTTTTTCTCAACAACCACAGTGTCGTCATTCTCTTCGTTGGCAACCTTAGTACTGATGGGTAAACTTTTGTACGCTTCCAGTTGCTTGATCAGCTGTTTCGCCTCATCTATACGTTTGCCATAGGTTGCGGCACTTCCAATCTCTTCATCTGTATGTTCTCCAAGTCGTTGGCTGAGACGCGACAAGTCATTCTGCAAATAAGTGATTTGTGACATAAAGTCTTCCTGCTTGATCTTGCCATCTACAGGCTCCTAAGTGCAATTGAACATACATTAAAATACTGATCTATTGCTCTATGCATCCACGCTAGATAACAAACTTGTGACTTTTCGACTTGTTCATTCAACTCCTGGACTTCGTACATCAATCGCCGCAGTTTCTGCAGCGCTGTCTCTTGTAGCTCAAGCTCCTTGGGCAATAATTCATACTCTGTTGTTTCCAAAGGTCGACGTGTGTAACTTTTATACATTGCCTTCTTTCTGCGACTCAACCTATCCGAGAAATCTTTGCAAACAACGCGTCATTATATAGTTCCACCAACGGCAGCAGTGCTTCGTCAAAGTCTGACAAACCTGTTTCGGTAGAATCGACAACACTGTCTTTGAACCTAGCGCTCGCCTCCTTGACGGAGACACGAGAGCGTACAACATTCTCATTGCCATCATCCTCATCGCTTGACTGCAACGGATAAGCGTCAGTTCATTGTTGCAACAAACGATAGCGAGCGGCGATTTGAGCTGTACCTGATCATTAAAGACTGATGTACTAGTAGTGCTCTCGTCTACGTCAGGCGTTTCAAACACGTCCGGCTGGTCATCCTATAGACGGACGTTACTACGATGCTGTCTCTCTGCGTACCAAGCATAAGACTTACAATGTCAGGAAGGCCCGAGTATTTGCTCATGGTTTGCTGAAAACTGGAGAACGCAAGAGTTTCGTGCCGCAATGCGTTGTTCCGCAAATCCCATTTCGGAGTGCTGTATTCTTCAAACAATAAAGCATACGCTATTCTCAGGAACACTCTGCACTATGGCGACAGATATTCATCCGGTCTTTTGCAAAAGTGAATTCGATATAAACGGGAAACATAGGTGAAGGTTCTTCTTGGAAAGCTGTAAATTACTTTGGTAGATCTGGATGCTTCCGGCATTATGCACAATATCCAACGGAAACGTCGACATCAGGGATAGCGCTATATTGCTCGCTTACTGACTCGCAGTAACTAGCTTGAATGTTTATTTTGCAATAAACCTACATTGAGTCTCTATGCGGCTATGTGACCAAACGTTTCATAGCGTACAAGAACTCCAATTTTCACATCGTTGATTTGGTAGGATACGCTATTTGTAAGGAAATCCATCATTACTTGCCGTCTAGAGACGGGTATGTGATATTAGGAATATTGGAGCGCAAGAGTTGGAAAGCTGAAAGCTATCTCAGTGCATAGTGTGGAAGTTAGCAGCCAATGGGGAATTGGGCGCAAAATTACCCCCCTTTGGCCTTTCATGCCACTGTCGTGGCTTTGCTGAACTTCCTTTCTACAATGGCAGCCGTAAAGATCGGATCGCTTACATTCTGTCCAGAATGCGGCAACTTGCTCGATTTACCCACAGCTGACGATGACATTGTCCTTTGCAACCTTTGCAGCTTCGCTTACAAAACCTCGGGTTCGTGATTCAACTTTTTATTTCTTGCGAGAAAACGTAAAGTTTCTAACTGGCATGTAGGAAATGAGGAGGAAGAGACCAAAGTCATAACAACTTCGTCTCCTCATGCTTTCCAGTCACCGTTGAAGGCTAAACGACATTTGGTGCAGCAGAGCAAGCAACCCACGGAATCTGCCGCAATGGTATTTGCTTGTTGCCCCTTTGGTATTCAATGGATAAAAATTGCTAAATGAATACGGTTGTTAGATCAAAGAAAAGTGTCCCAAGTGTGGCAACGACGAAATGGCATATCATACAATGCAGCTACGTTCCGCAGACGAAGGTCAAACAGTGTTCTACACATGTCCCAAGTGCGGGTAAGTGTTTAAACAACGTGCATGTGTAATTTCTGAGTTACTGATAACTGCCGTTTCCAGTTACAAGGAAAACCTCAACTCATAAGCTTACGATACACAATATTTTACATTGCATCCAATATATCTCATCCTCCACCTTTGTCATCTTTCCATCACTTTGTAGAAACAGAGATCTCGCTTTGACAAGTGATGAAGAAAATGGCCCCATTTCGTATATACTGTACATTACAACGTGAATATTGAAAGAGTGTTCTATACATCTATTCATTCCTCGTCGCTATCTTCTTCTTCATCATCTTCCTCTTCGGAAGATTCTTCGTCTGCTTCCCGTAACCAGTCAATGAATTTGGTTGCCTTCTCTCGTAATTTGACCTCGGATGGTGTTCCATTTTTTGAGATATCAGAGGCATACCAGCGGAAAACAGAGTCTTCCTCCACTACGTCCTCGTTGTACAAAAGTTGCAGGATACCCACAAACAACTTGGATAAAGTCTCATTCGTAGAGGAATGTTTCTGTTTCTATGCATAAGTTTGCGGTTCTCGCCTAGTGTTCTATTAAGTTTGCTTGCGACATACCTGGAAAACATATAGCACATGCACTTGATCGTCGAAGCCATGTGTAACTTTTCGGATAAGTGGGCACCATTTCTTTAATACCGCTTGCAAGTTCTTCACAGCATCCTTTGTTAAATCGACGTGATCCAAAAGGGCCGGAATAAGGACCTCTCGCACTTGGTCGTAGCTGCCGTTGTGGGACATACGCAAGCCTGTAATTTCTAAAGCTGCAGTGTCCACAGTATGGTTTTCACTGAATGCACGCTCCAGAGTTTGGGCGATTTCGCGCTGGAATTCTGCAGATTTGACAGCATCCTGGGCCTCGAAAGCACCTCCAATAGATCCAATATTATCATCATCCGACTCTTCATCCGATTCTTCGCCAATTTCTGATGCACTTTCACTCAATTCTTCGCTGCCAATCTTAAGATCAGCCATATCGAAAGCTGCATAATATCGTCCGTTAGAAAATCAAACCCGATCAGATTTCGGCATATATTTGAAAATACTCACCGAGTGTTCCTATCTTTACATTTCGAATGTCCACGTCGTCGTCGTCGTTGGTGCATTCTGTCCAGAAATATATATCCGGATGTGAATCTGACTTGAGCACGGTAACGTGTTCTATCATCAAATAAATTAGACACTTGCCAGTAAATCGTCCTAGGCATACAGAGCTTACCAGAAGCTTCCTCTTCGTCGTCGCTGTCATCTGCAAACATGCTGTTCTTTGGTTGCGGATGTAAACTCAAGCGAGAGTATTTTGGAATATGCTCTTCAGGTCCAACCGTCACTTCAGGAGATACAAGACAACCGACTTGTATACTGGAGTTTTCGCGTATCGATGCTCCAGAGGCAATAATTGATTTTGAAATTACGCAGTTATTCGATATAGTAACATTGTCCCAGATATATGCTCCTTCCAGCAAGACATTGTCTCCAATGATGCAGTTTTTGCCAATTACAGAGTTGGCGACTCTGGAATTTTCGCCAATTATTGTTCCCGAACCGATTTGCACATTCTCATCGATTACGCAAGATCTAGAGAAGTGCATAGTTAATAGCATGTAAATTTCCGCGATGTAATCCTTCCATTTACCGAGATAAAATAACATTCGATGCCTTGTAAATGTTGCCTCGCATGAATAGGTAATCATCGTTCTCTCTCAAGTTTGTCTCAGGTACAATAGGGAATGCCCATCGATTCAAAAGATGATTGCTAACGGTGCTGTAGAGCTGTTCGTTCTGAATTCTGGCAACGTAAGGTTCGGAAACGCAGTGGGTGTAAATGGTCTTTCCAAGAATGTCTGATGTGAGTATGCCGTGTACAAAATCCGCTCGTAATCTTTGCCAGTCAAAGTTTTCCGTAAACAGCGCTGGAACCTGGTATGTTGCGTGTGAGCTGTTGCTAGAAAAAAATAAGAGATGTACAAACGCTTACCTCTACGGAGCAGATATCCAAGTAAGGATCAACCAAATCATTGCGTATCTCAATTTGTGCATGGTTTTCAAAGACCTCCGGTGACATCTCGATACGTGATTTGCGTGGCAAAGCATCAACGGTCTCGTAGAACAGACATTGGTTGTTCTTTGGATCGGTCACAAACACACTTGACTTGTCCTTGGCCCGACTACTATGTGTGCGCGAAGCCTCCTTCAAGACCATAGTCATGATGGAGTTCTTATCTGCTCTTCGTCTCGCCCTATGCTCTTCAAGAATCTTGTTCAGCTTTAGGTTGGAAACGAGATCGCCAAAAGTGAGAATAAAGTCGGTCGTGATAAGTTGTCGCGCGTCGAGCTCTCGAATGGCGTCTCCTACAGACATTGCTTCCGGTGCTTGAATAACTTGAACAGACATTGGCGAATGCGGCGAGCACCACGTCGAGTTGCTAAGTATAGAGAGATAGATAGATAGATAGAGAGTTAGGCCGGGACTGACACCATTGTAAAGATCGAAGCTACTTGCTCAAAGTATTCCTTGATCTGGTCAATGTGGGATGTGCAGACGACAAAAACCTCTGCCACGTCCGCAACTGCGAGCACCTCCAGTGTATATTCGATCAGAGGCACGTTGCAGAGAGGCATGAGGCACTGGTATTCGACAAGATCAGCTTTACGCGACACAGTGTAATTGCTGAATATGCTGCCTTACTCGAGGTATTTCGTGAGAGATTGGCAAGAATTGCTCGTCATAGCTATCTGTCAAAATGACTGCTTGGAAAGGTTCTTCCCCTTCATCGTCGTTGCTTCGTTGCTGATTTTGTCGCTTGCTTTTCGGTGGCATGGCGATTGAGCAGAAGAACACGAAAAATCGAAAATTTGCAGAGCGGGTCCATCAATCCGGCTTCCGCTTCTCAGCTCTTCCGTTTTCCTGCTGTCCCTGTGAAAAATGTGTTAAACTCTTCCTGTCAAGGCGTTTGAACCTCTTCTAAAGATAATTTCCTAAACATGGTTATGATAAATCACCAATACTCTGCATAATATTGAGTTAGAACTATCGCTATGGCATCGCTTTATGCGGATGCTGCTCTCACTTCAATTGATTTGCTTCTCTTTCGGCTTTCTTTCAACTTGTCATATCCAATAAGCCAAGACTGCTGTATCCATTTGGTTGGTATCGTTAACACTGAAGGTGATTATAGACTATGCCACTTTTGCAATAGCTTTCTCCAACAGTACCATTTAGACGTAGTATATGTCGCTGAATGTCTCATTCAGGAGTTTCTTGGCTAGATATATCAGGCTAAAGAAGGAGGCAAACCACTTTTCTGTTACATAGCAGACTCTTACCGATGATCCGGCAGCGAAGGTATCATTTTCTCGCTATGGATAAGAACAGATAGCACATTGAGGGAAGTGCTACAAATTTACATACTGCAGATGTTAGTAACAGCCTCGAGGACACGTTTGTCTATGATCTCTTGGGCCAACTATCGATGAAATGTTTCACTCGGTGGAGGTCTTTGCTCGATACTGTGAATTACTATGATCATGCTGCTTTACGTGAATAATTTGTAACTATCATCAAAGGGAATCTGCGCGATGAAAAACGAATGCACAATGTTTTGTCCCGATGGGATGGCTAGAAGCCGAATTGATATCTTGGATCTCCAGTATCAAGATGTATACCGGATGGTTTTCCTGGCATATCCCAAGTTGCTTGCATAATGTCTTCAATATCTGGTGTCTTCCTAATGCCATGAGACATCTGATCCATTTTCCAAGAGGTATAGACTCGTTTTCATGAGATATCACATTCTTGACGAGATGGGAATTTGCAGAGGCAAACAGAAGATCAATTTGCTGGCATTGGATATTTATGTATGTCTCTTCTAAGAGAGGTTACGCCGAGGAAGAAGTATGTGCTGTATGACTTTTGTACCACCTTTCCAATTTTCTGGCAGTTCCATGAAGATAAACGCTTGTGCAACCCGATGCCACTTCTTCAAGGATTTGCAAATTTCCCTTTCTTGTCGAAATCAGCTATTCGCGACCTTCAATGAGCTGAAAACAATGCCTATCTGTCTCCGCTGAAGATTTTACAATGGATCATGTGCGTAACCAGGAGTAAATAAGCAGCGACTGAGAGATCCTTAGTGCGGAGTTGCCCAGCAAAAGATCTGCTGTCAAGTTGTGCATTCCTTCGAAAAGAACCCCTATTTGGAACCCAAGAATCTGACAAAAAATACACAGCACGCTCGCCCTTGCCAGATCAAGGCAAAGCTTTTAATGCCGGCTGTTTTCCACACACCGGCCCTCTATGCTTCTTTAACCGCTTCACTGCAGTATGCCCCGTTACGAACCTATCAATACGACATCCTCTTCTCCGGGCAGATCATTTAAATATTTCAATTACATCGTTTGCGCTACAGCTATTCTAGGACTTGTATTACTATCACAACTAGCGTGGCAACAAGGCGACGACCAATACACCGAAGCTTTCCCAAAGACCCGTCCCAAGGAGGAAGAGTTACTTGCGCTGCAGCCGAATACATCCCTGTGCAGCATCCATGATTTCAATCGAGGGCAGTGGAAGCGGAGACCCATCAAATTGAAAAAACAAGGAGATATTGCAGCTTTCGAACAAGCTGTAGGATACCATTGCCCTTCTACTTTCCATCACAGATGCTATAAGCGTGGAGGGCAGGAACTGGACCGAAATAAGCGAATGTAAGCATGTTTGTTATCTTTCACTTTTGTTTATATCCGTAACTCTCTAGATGACAGTGTCGACTATATCTGGCTACCAGAGACTTGCTCCGTAACTCAGTTTGATGCTTCTTTGATGGCAAAACATCTGGCGGAGCATCCTCTTCTTCTTGTCGGCGATTCGATCACGCAACTTCAATTTGAGAGCTTGTCGTGTCTGCTGGGCGAGCACACGCGGATCGGAAAACAACTGAGTTTAAGTCTGATGGGAGGAAACCCGTCTATCAAGGCTAGCCAACTTTTATACAACGAGAAAGGACATCTGAAAGATAAACCTGTCGTCACTTTTGTACGGTCCGATTATCTTGTTCGGCTGGATGATAACAAAATACTCGAACCGTACGACGAAGAAGGCTTCATGCTGAGTAAAGGACATAACTTCCCATGGTAAGCTATACTTTTTCTCTGATTGCTAGATATAAACACCCTCGTATTAACCACTGGAATAACTAGGATGCATATGCTTCCATACTTCGACTATGTAATTTTAAATACTGTAAGAATGCAGAGCAACAACAGTGTATTGTCAGGTAGAGCTAACCATCCGACAAAGGGACCACACTGGCGTAGAAATCCACACTGGGGCCCTAATATGAGTCAGGAAGAATTGCTAGAAGGCTTCAAAAGTGCAATGTCCTCACTCATGAATCGTCTCAAAGAACAAGTTAACCATACTCGACGGATATGGTATCGTTCTACACCTTTTGGACACTTGAAATGCTCCAGATACACTGCTCCGCAGAAGACTCCAGTGCAACCCACAGCCGACCCTTATGATTGGAACATGTTTGAAAAGTTCGATGCCATTATCCAGGTGAGATACATACTTGAGACGCAGCAATTCTGAGACTGAAAACATGCGATAGGACTACATTCAAGATCTTGGGGATGAACGCATTCAGTTATTTAATGTATCTTTTACGAATTATCGCGGTGACGCGCATTCACGTCCTGACAAGGATTGTCTCCATACTTGCTTACCCGGTAAAGTAAAACCTCTGAGGAGGTATTTAGGTCACGGCTCATTCTGACAATCATTTGTTCTTAGGTCCGGTAGATGATTGGAATAGGCTATTATACCACGAAATTACTAGAACGAGTAGCTAGACAAAATTAACTATCATGTAAATATACGAACATCTCCTTTTTCATTATCCGTCAACAACGAGCTCGGGGTGCGGAGAAGCGGGCATCGGCATGAAGGTCTGCGACCCAAAAATGGAAAGCGTCGTCAGCCAGAACCTTTTTCAGCAGTTTTTCATCGATCTTCCCCTCCTTCATTGTTTTCATGAGCGAAGTACCTCAGCAGTTCTCGGTTCTTCCACAGTTACCCGCCGTCATTCCGCCTACGAGTCGTCTAAACTTTTTGAAAAACTGGTGGCAACGGTCTGATAAGACCTCAGCTATCGCGGAAGCTCGCTTGCTGCATCGCATTTCGCAGTCGACGCTGTCGCTGAAAGCACCCGTTCCGATCGTTGCAAATCTTTTGAGGGTGCCACTCGATGATAACGAGCCTCCCAATACCAAGTCCGCAAGACTTGTCAATACCCTACATTTGAAGGCAGCACCGGACCAAAAGGCTCCTTTTGTCTTGAACACCGAAGAAAATGATATCGAGTCAATTAAAGATAAGGGCGACAGTAAAAATCTAGTTATATGTCACGGATACGGAGCTGGTAAGCAATGTAGCATATTTTTTCGGGAAAAGGTTTAGCTTGTCTAACTCGAGCATTGCAGGTCTAGGTTTCTTTTACAAGTACGAACCTTAGATGGAGAGCAAAGGGTTGCTAGGAGACACTATTCACACAAGGTTGCAATAGGAATTTTTATGCACTGTCGCAAGCTCCGGGGTGGCAAATCTTCGCAATAGGTATGTAGCGGATGATGTTACTTTGCCGTCAGAATACTTAATGCGTGGTATAGACTGGTTAGGAATGGGGCGCAGCTCACGGCCCAAGTGGACCATTGTGAAGAAGGCAAATGAAACCTGGGATCAAATCATTACAGACGTAAGCCTTCAATATATGTTTTTCTTTCGGTCCCGAAATCTAAATGTTTAAACTATCTGGCATTAGGTAGAAGATCACTTTGTTGGGTCTTTAGAAGACTGGCGCAAGCGTGTTGGTATCGAGAAAATGACCTTAATGGGCCACTCACTGGGTGGTTACTTTGCAACATGTTACGCGCTTCGCTATCCTGCAAGAGTAGAAAAATTGATCCTTGTCTCTCCAGGTATATACAACTGTGTAGTGTGAGGAACAAAGGATCGAAATAACTAAAGACATTGGTAATTCCGTGTAGCCGGCATCCCAGAGAGACCGCCTGAGCTTGGTCCTCCACCAAAAGAAGAGGGCTCACCGCAGGAAGTACTTGACAAGGAAGCCGCCGAAATCGGTGTCACCATGCAAGCATCCGCGGCTAGCGCTGAAAACATGGCGCTGGCGGACCAGTCGGCATCAATACCGCAAGAACCACCGTCCGCGCCTGTCCGACCAGCAAGAAGGATACCCTCATGGGCAACGTATCTCTGGGAACACAATATCACGCCAATGAGTATCGTCAGACTAAGTGGACCGTTTGGTGCCAGGTATATACCGCAATATCAATTCCTTTGATTGTCGCTCATAATATCTAACGCCAATGCATTACAGTCTCGTTAATAGTTATACTTCTCGACGATTTGCTCATTTGAGCACTGATGAACGTCATGACCTTTATGATTATTTGTGAGTAGGTTGTCTAGAGATTATCAAACACTGGCTACTGATGCCTTGTTAGATATAATATCACATCTTCATCCGGATCAGGAGAGTATGCTCTGGCAGCCATTCTGGCTCCAGGAGCCTATGCAAGGCGACCGTTGATAAAGCGCCTGAATGGTTTACAGATGCCTACAGTATTTATTTACGGCGAACAAGGTAAACAAATATTTAGGCGGTCGTAAGAGCATACTACTAAATGCTTCCACCGTACAGATTGGATGGATTACAAGGCAGCTGAAAAAGCTAAAAAGGAGATGAAGGTTCCTGTTAAAATAATCCGCACGGATGGAGGTAAAGAAGACTTTGAATTCATTGCACACTGCAGCGTGTTGCTAACGTCGCTGTAGGTCATCATATGTATCTAGATAATCCACAGGAATTCAACAATGCATTATTAGAAGAACTTAATAGAGGAGTTTGATCCATTTTGCTAGACAATAGAGACCATAGTTGACGGAGATCCTTGAATTTTGCAGTGATGGTGGGCACACCGGCAGCTGCTGCCAGGTTTGACTTGATCCTCAGAAATGCTGGAGAAAAGTCTAAGAGATAGCTTGTCATTTTCGAGAGGCTCTGGTGCAGATCAAGAAGCTTCTCTTCAATCGGCGTTAGAGATTGTCCGTGTCTTGAGGCAAGCACAGTGCTGCTACCGATGTTGCTTGCGATTCGTGGAATGCAAACGTCTCGACTTGTACGATTCAACTGAGCAAGTAAGTTATGGTATATAGATGAAGACATGATCGTTATCTTGACACGCTAGCAAGGACCTCGAAAGTGCATTTCTGAAGCTTTTGGAAGACAAGGAACAGAGATCAGTCCAGACGTGTGCAGCGTGCGTTGGATCGCTCCAGATCGTCGATTCGCAAACTTTTTTGGATCAAGTTTCAGACAAAGTATCTGAACAAAATTACGATGCACAAGTCGCGCAGCTCAACTGTACTCTGCCTGTCAGCACATTGCATCGAGATCACCTGCTAAGTCTGCATATCTCGGATACCCTCAGTAGAACAGCAGCATCACCTAGAGATCCTAAAGAAATATTTCGATACATCCTCGGCAAACGCATGCAAAAACAGATGAACCTCCGCATAGATAACAAAGGCCCACTGAGGATCACCGTCGTTGTGCAACATGAGCCTACAGCAACAGAGCACATGTTCTTGACGCAGGTCAAGGATCCTGTATTGAAAATCAGGAAGAAGGTTAAAAAGGTAATAGGAACAAGATGGATCTGTCGAGAATTGGATGTAAAAACGCGTTACGAGCAGGGCAAAACAATGGTGTTTGGCGATTCGCGATCGACAATTGTTGATGCTTTGAAGGCTCTTTCCAGAGAAGAAGCCAAAGCGTGAGTGGTCTAAATGTGTGAATATTTCATCGATCGACCATCCTCATTATTTATGCTAGTCTTACGTCTGTTCCTCCTCAAGCGCCGACCGAGATGGCAACGTTGTCGAGTGTGGATATGGTACACGAGTCATGCATAGTAGGAGGTAAATTTCGGCTTATTACTTTCGCTCTTGAGCCAAATTAATAAACTTTTGAAATTTCCTAGGTCGTTACATGAAATATTCTCGAGAATTTAGCCAGACGCCCTGGGCAATTAAAGGCAAAAAGTTGGCGGATAACAGTGTATCTGAGTGTATCGAGGACGTGTTGAAAAAGTATTTCCGAAGTGATGGTAAGGCCAACCTGATCAAATAGTACATTGGAGTCATGGATATCAATTGGCATTTGAAAATCTTAGACTGCAAGTTTGTACCTGCTGGCCGGGAGGATGCGAACGTGCGCATGTTGGGCACTGGACGTCCGTTTTACTGCGAATTATCGAATCCACGGCACACGATGCTGACAGGAAACGAGTATCAACAAATGCAAGATGAAATCAACTCCTTAGAGACCAAAGATGCAGTGCAAATTCGAGATTTATCAGCAGTGCAGACGTAAGGCGATACTGATACGCAGGTCGCGCGGCTCGCTCGAATTAACAAATGCCCTTAGCAAGGATACAAAGCTGATCAAGGAAGGCGAGCAGCATAAACGTAAAACATACAGGTATGCGACACGATTATCTCACATTTAATATCTGACCAAGTATATTGATTGGGGCGATTGCAACTATAGAGCGTTAGTGTGGGTCTCTGAGAAAGTTACTCCAGAAATGATCGACAGGGTAAATGCATATGGATCCAATGCGTTCATCATTCAACAAAATACTCCAGTGCGCGTCTTCCAAAGGTATCCATCGTTTCTTCTCCATCAAAAGAAAATAACCATTAGAATATCGAGCTCACACGCGCATTGTAGACGGTCGGGTGCCATCCGGGAAAAGACGATATATCAGTGCAAAGTGGTACAGCCTCCAAAGAGCAACCAGGCGGATGAAATATCGGATCGATTTTTGGTATTGACAATGACAGCACAAGCTGGAACGTATATTAAGGAATTTGTGCATGGGGATTTGGGCCGTACTACACCCAATCTAGCATCGATTGCTGGTATACAAGCTGCTGACTTGATTGAATTGGATGTCATGAATGTCGACCTGGAATGGCCGCCGAAATAAAAGTACTATTTTACATGAGTCAATTTTTTCTTTTTGGCCTGCATTTTAAGGTTTGCGGATGGCGTCAGGGATCTCCGTGCATAGCTGATGTAAAGCACAGACTCTACTGTGCCGATCAGGAATGCACCTGTGAGTGACCAAAATACTCGCTATACATATAAATTTTTGCAACTGGTCAGGTGGTCTAATGCTTCCATGTAGAGTAGCCCGCACACTTACCATACCAACATCTTCAGTCATTGTTTTTGCCGCCATGTACACTGCAAGTGCAACTGCTCCCATGGACACCATGATATTAACGATGGCTGCAAGATGGCTCTTGGTCTCCCTGAGTTCGTCTGGTCGAATACCCAAAACAAATTTATCGTTTTCTGACGTTACGACGGAGTGCACCATATCCGCATACTCTCGTTCCTCCTGCTCAACTCGAAATTTTTCCATCAAGGCTTCCCTGGCCGCTTTTTCCTGGGCTGCAAATAAGCTTTTGGTTGCAGGAAACAGTCTAGCATATCCAAACGTTACCTCCAAATCCTCTTCAGGTTTCGGCTCAATGTACACCGAACTTCCTCGCACCAGTTCATGAAACCATACTCTCTCTAGAATCGATTAAGGATCAGTTTCGCTGTGGGTTCTCTCCGTATCCACTAGTTGAAAAAAACATACTATCTGTCCGCCGGGAAAGCACCTTGCTTAGTTCTCGCAGCAACGAGAGTGAGATTCCATGCTCCTGATCAAGTGGCGCGTTGACGGCCTGTTCCGCTTCCTTTCTCAGGTTAGAGCAAAGTCCAGGCTCGTCTATTACAGATTGGAGCGCCTGCTGTATATTTCTCGTGAGCACTAGCTGCATGGCAGTCAATGGCGGGACAAGACGAAACAGGCAAAGTGGTGTGGAATGTCAAACCCCTCCTTGTCACAGACTGCTTCTGCAGTTCACTCTCCTCTCTTTCTGTCTCTCCGCCACCGTAAGCTTTTTCGCTTTTCCTCCCCCCCCGTCCTTTGCCGACCCTTTCGTCTGCTGCCATGAGCGACAGTGACTTGTACACAGGTAAAGGTGGCTAGAAGCAGTTTCGTTGGCACTGGGGCTGAACCTTGAAACAGACGCGGACCCGGAATACCGCAGAACAAAGTTGCGCTCTGGTATACCACCGCCCGGAACGGAAGCTACGCGCGCTCAGGAGGAGCCGCCGCGCCCTTGCATGCGCTATGCAAAGACGCCTGTGAAACCAGATATGCGCGTGAGCACCGATTTCCTTACATGCGAACGCCGCTTGTCTGTCAAAGATATTGTCTCTGCTTTGCGCATAGGGAAAGCAGAGGTATGGAACAACTTGCATGCATTGATGTGAATATTACATATTAATGAATCATTACCACGTTAGACACACGTCGATGATTGGAGCTCTGCTGAACTCGCTTCACAGGTCTTATCTTTGAGGGTGAGCCGAATAATTTGGACAACGGCTGGGCTTTGTGATCCTTTACTAAATCATATGCTGCTTTATGCAGACCGAGATTAGCAAAGCTACACCGGAACGGCTAAGCTTAGCGCGGGCTCGCAGTAATCCTTTTGAAGCGATCGGTAGAGCCGGATTTATGAACCGTGCAGCTACAAAGCTGGCTGCTTTAGATGCCACCTTTGGATTGACATACACTCCTCACTATGGGGTACGTTGCACGAATATTTTATTCATATGTCTGTAAGAATGCTGACAGGTCATCCAGCCGTTGTTATTCGCAGATCTGTGTGGCGGACCAGGCGGCTTCAGCGGTAAAGAACTCATGCAAAGTCAAAATCACAAGAGCAAATTTCTTACACTGAAATTGCTTAGAATATATATTATGGAGAATATACAGCGGTGGAGGCACTGCAAAAGGATTCGGTATGACACTGGTGAGCGATGAAGAGCCAGTCAATTGGCAGTTGCAAAAGTTTCGACCGGATGCACCTACCGAAAACTTCACTGTCATTAATGGAGTGGATGGTAAAGGTAGAGAACGCCGCAAGGTCTCCAAAGAGGGTGTTTTCCAAAGTTGACGATCTTCTAGGTGATCTTTACAATAATGAGAATATCAAAGATCTTGGATATCGCATACAAACGGACACCGGTTTGGTTGATTTAGTTGTCGCTGATGGCGTAAGTAGACATGTAATCTTTCTCTAAACTTATCAGGTGCTCATTTTCAACATTTCTCAATACGCAGGGCCTTGATTTCAGCGGTCAGGAAGATAAACAAGAAAGACTTGCGAGTCGATTGATCCTCTGCGAAGTAATTGCCATGCTTTCGTGTCTCAAAGGCGGTACGTACTTGGAATTTCAGTAGACTCGCGGCTACTCGCTAAGTCGAATGCTGTAGGCGGCACTTTTGTCTGCAAGTTTTTCGACATACATGAAGAGTTCACCGCAAATATTGTGTGGCTGCTCTATCAACTTTTTGAAGGCATATGCATCACAAAACCTCTAAGCAGTCGCCCCGCAAACTCTGAACGATACATTGTCTGCAAAGATCTGCAGGTCGAGAAACCCGTCGAAATTATTAACACCTTGATGATGGTCAACGAGGAGATGGCGACTCGACCGGTCGAATCTTTTGTAAAGAGAAGCGTATACGTTAACGACGATGCATTCATCGATTACGTGAAAATGAGAAATATTCGGTAATTGTTTTACTGGGATCCATTTTGAGAGCGCTTTGAATTCAAGCATCTCTCCCCTAGAATGGCTACAAAACAGCTGCAAGCTTTGCAAGATTTGAACGCATTTTTGCTGGAACCGCAAGTATCCCACCCCGCATCGCTCTTACTGTGCTGTCTAACGCTCTTAACATAGTGATCGCCAGCCTGTCTATGATCAGGAGGCTATCAAGAGACAGTGTTTGGCAGAGTGGCGACTTCCATTTAATTGATGTCATGTGCAATGAGAAACTTCATCTATGGATGGATGATGAATGGACAATAGATATGTACAGATTGTTTGAAACTCTGGAAAGAGATCGTGATGACAGCATTCTCTATTTTACTTTTCAAAAGTTTTCGTTTGCTGAGCCGTTGCGGTTTATTTTCTTCGATTATAGAATGATGAGTGGGGAGTGAATGAGTGCAGAGGATGTATGCTAGAACGACGGATGATGTATATCTTTATCATTTTTAGAATCGGATACCTCTCTGATAGTTCTGATGATTTAGCTCCCATCCTTTTTTGTTTGCAGTCGTGCAAGATCAACAACACATACCGTTCCGAGGAGACCGATGAAGCTTTTCGCTCCAAATTCGAGCATGGTGCCAACCTATAGACGATTAATATCATCCTCTTAACAGCCTCCCCACAATATAAGAATGAAATCGTACCTCGCGCTTGGCAGTCTCTAGCTGCTCTACTTCGTTGAATCGACGGTCTAAAAATCGAAGCGTTTCAACATAATCTACAGATCGATCTTGTGTCATGAATAGTTCAGTAGATGTATAGACCGCAGCTAGACCAGCTCGCTTGGTGTACCAATTGAACTATCAAAAAAGAGATTAGTTTCTATCTGAGAGAGATGGTGTAAAAACCGTTAAATACATCAGGGCTTCTGTCACCAGCATAGTACAGGACGTCATCCACGAGTTCAGCAAGGTGCTTGAGTGAACTCGGGACATTGCTCGGGTGTGCCATGATCGCCAGGGCCTACCATCAGTTAGGATTGGCCAATTTCTGCAGTCGATATATGCTTGCTTACTTCATGCCAGTTGTGTGCATATGGTTTGACTAAATCCAGTCGAAGAGCTGTCAAATGCTTCACTTTGTCGATAGTTACTAAGCTATCAAGTACATTAACATAAACATATATAGTCAGAAAAAGACATCTATGTCGTACCTCTGGAACTCTTCGCTGGCCAAGGCCTTTTGTATGCTTTCTACGTGTTGTCGTCGGGACCGAGTCAAAAAGGCGTCCACTAGCCCAGCTTCTCCGTCCTCGAAAATGCCGTGAGCTACAGACGGATAGCCCAGGGCTTCAATGCCACGCACAATGCTTTCCATTGTCCATCCATGTTCAGGAATGAAAGGCAATGTCGCTTCCAGCAAGGTCTGTGTAAGGTCCTCGTTTGCAGTTGGAGTTGCGTTTCTTAGGTTACATTGTAAGCCAATTGCATCAGTCTGTCAAAGTGAGACATTACCTTACTGCCGAACTGGTAGAGAAGTACTTGACAGAGTTTGCCTTTGTAAATACACGAGGACTGAAGCGTGTTATCAGCGTGGCGAGGCTCATAGTGATAATAGAGAGCAACAGGAAGCAGCAGCAAGGGCGGCGTTTCAAATAACAGGCTGGCGCGATTTGGGTCAAAGACGCTCAAGCTGCCGAAAGTTCAAAGACCCCTCTTTCTCGACTTGCACAATGGTAAATATATGACAGCTACTCGACCCGCCGAAAGAATAAGAACTCTCGAACGACGGTTATGGATGAATGAAGCGAACGGATGGATGGATGGATGATACGGCTTTTACGGCATTCTCTACATTTCCGTCACGAGATGTTCACAAAGCGGGGCAACATGCTGAATGGAAGCAGTCCAATTAAGAGTACATGTACACTCAAACTCGACTTTTTTACTAGGGTATTGACCTTAAGCGCCACCACGTCAAGAACACCAACAGGACGGCACCCAAGTCTGAAAACGTGTACCAGCTTTTGTTGGTCAAGGTAAAATAGGGCTAAAGTGGAGGAAAATGAGGCTGTAGGGCGAGGAAGAAAAGCTTACCTTCATTCAAACCACCATAGTTGTACCGTTTCCTTGCTCGTCGCACCAACGCCGACTTCAACAAGGTCGTCTTGAAGCGTCTTTTCATGTCTCGCATCAACCGTCCCCCTGTGACTATCTCCCGCCTTGCTAAGCAGGCCAAGGATGGCAAGACTCTCGTCGTTGTTGGCACCGTCACTGATGACACTCGTCTCTTGGAAGTTCCCAAGCTTTCTGTCGCTGCCCTTCGCGTCACCAAGACCGCCAAGGCCCGCATCTTGAAGGCTGGTGGTGAAGTCTTGACTTTGGATCAGTTGGCTCTCCGTGCCCCCACTGGCTCTAACACCATCTTGATCCGTGGTGCCAAGGTAAAAGCGCGACTAATGATATTATTGCAAGGAAGAGAGAATATGTATTGATCATTTTCTGTAGAACAACCGTGAGGCAGTCAAGCACTTTGGTTTCGGCCCCCACAAGAACAAGAAGCCCTACGTCCGTAGCAAGGGCCGCAAGTTCGAGCGTGCTCGTGGTAAGCGTGCCAGCCGTGGTTTCAAGGTCTAAATTTGCTCGGTCAATACTTTTTGATCATCCTGCGTGGAATAAAAAGCATGGCTTTCCTACATTTGTGAATACGTTCACTGTGAATGTGAAGAATGGACGATCGAATTGCAACTTCGTACAGCAGACATCTGTGGATTCATAACTCTACGTTGAATCGATATTCAGTTTCCAATTAATTTTGTTGAGAAAGTTGGGCTTGCAGAGACAATTCTTAAGGATTTTTCAGACGAGCCGAATCTGATATTTTTTTTTCTGTCGTATTGTGATGCTGCATAATTTAAATTGACATTTATGAACAACCTGCTGCTGCTAAGTATCCACAGAATGATGCAGCATGTCATTAATGGCTTCTCACCACCGATAGCATTACAGATTTAGAAAGAGTTGTACTACTTAGTGACCGGAATGGTAAAAAGGGATCATGTGCATGCTTCCCTGCTCAAATTGAACGACTACGTAGCGAGACTATATCGCACATATAGATGTATTTCTATTCTGTATAGTGGACTATATTATTATATTGTCCATTTACTTCAAAGTTGCGTAAGGTTTCATCATTCATAACGAAAGAATTAAATGCATCCAATCTTTAGCAGCAAACTATGTACGTCATTAAGTCGAACTCTGTACAGCAGAAACAAAGTGTGAATCTCAAGCGTAAGAGAATACCTCACCTTTCGAGCATTTTCCCCTGCGGTTTCACAATTTACATAATATCTCTGTGCGATAATCATGTGCGAGCAAGATGATGTTTCAATTGTACAATGGTTTTATATTTTGCTGGATAATAGTGTATACAATATGCACGATTTATGGCTTTTGATATGTACAAAAATCACTCTTTTTTAGAATAGCATGATACTAGGCTAACTGGCAAAGCTCTAGACCCGGACTCCGTTTCAGTGCTTGATCCATATACCAATCGATGCATCCATCGAGTAATTTATCTACCAATGATCTTGCCAGGCCAATGTCCTTGACCAGACCGGTCCATGCCAGCATACTCAGCAGTCCCTCAATGACTTCGGATCGGATATTTTTGAGCTGGTACCCGTGTTCCTGCATCGTTTGTACGAGAACAACGATGGCACGCGTCATTGCTGTCACACCACTCTCCACAACGTCGTGCAGCCGATCCCATGCCCAGCTAGACAATGTGTGTCGCTCGGCGACAGTTGGTTCAACCGGATGCATGGATACAGCTATTCGTTGTTGGTAGTATCCAAGTGCAGTGATTTCGTACCATCGGTAATCGTTCTGGTCGCCACCCGAGAAGGATATCCGGATCCTCAGTAACCGTGCCATCATTGGCTGTTTGCAAGCCTGACTGAAACCGCTGCAAAGTCGAACCAGATCGTCTGGGTGAACAAAACGCATAAAAGGCTGTCCTTCCGGTAGAAGAAACTGTGAGCTGCGAAGGACGATGCCGTATGGGGATAGCAGTACGACGGGCCCTGATTGATTTAGCTTTTCTGTGAATGCACACTGCTCGCTGTCAAGTGTAAATGGTTTCAGCGGAAGCGACATGTTGAGCAAAGTAGTGTTTTGAAAAAGAAATGGTGGATGGAATCAAAAGGAATATACTACAAAATTGTCAGAGAAGCAAGGGGAAAAGAAGAAGAGAAGAGAGGAAGAGGCGGGGTAAATTGCGGCCATTCCCTTTTTTTACCTGGATTCCCTCACGAGATCGCTCACCTGCGTAACCTGCAGGCATCAACAGTTCGTCCCTGTGATGGACCGGAGGTCCACTCAAAAATGTGGGGGAGAATGCCCTGTGCAATGATTGGCGTTTTCAGCCCTATCCCTCGGTTCCTGTGCCACAGTTTTAATATCTCTCAAAAGCAGCACTCTGTAATGCATATGCATGTATTTATTAGCAATCAGCAAAGTATAGGGTCTGCAATCATTTAGAAATTTGTAGCCTGCAAGTATTACTAGTTGTGTAGATATCGATTATAGACTTTTCAAGCATTACACAGACTTGGACTCTCTGACAGAATTGTCACCATTCTCTGCAGGATGGTCGGCATTCCAGTTTGGAGGTGACAGGTCTAAGCTTTCCGTTAATCTCACCGAACATACCATACAATCACTTGTTGCTGCTTGTAAGCTTACCATTCGATGCTGGTGAGGCAGAGGACGAGGAATTGGGAGACACAGGCTGCATTGCGTTTGCTGGATCATTCGTATTTGCACCATATACCATTGTCGGAGGGTAGATATATCCAGGGTTGGCTGGCGCTGCAAACTGCGTTGTGCCGAATGGGACAGGTGCAGGCGGCGGCGGAGGCGCGTAGTAGTAGGTCGTGCCTCCAGCATAGATGCCAGGCTTGGAACCGCGGCGTTGATAGTAGCTGCATGGACGATTAAATGACGAAGGTGGTATCATAGGCTGCGTTGTGCGAGGATCTGAATAATATCCTACTGTTGGAGCAAAATAGGGCGACGACGTAAAATCGTAGTATCCAACCGGTGAATAGACATATCCTGCATCGTCGTTGCCGGCGCGTCCTTCACGCGTATCTAATTGTTGGAACAATCAAATTCTGAGGATAGACATTCTGGGCTTTTATGCATCTGAAATTTTTACCAGCTTGATGATTATTAGAGACTGTAGTTCCCACGTTTGTTTCTACATCCTGAACAGATAGTTAGTACAGAAATACGACAAGATGGTGTTCTTGTTTCTATCAATGGAGATTACATACCACTGGTCCTGATTGATAAGCTGGTGCCTGTGTGTAATACCCAGGTAGAGGTGGTGGGCCCAAATACTCACCGTAGTTGAAAGCTGGATGGACGCCGTAGTTGAATGTTCCTCTGGTACAATGCAGTCCCTGTGTATGGGGCCAGCATGGACCATAAGTCTGCCCAGCTGCGTTCGAAGGTCGCTCACCGCCATTCGCGCCACTTTGCTGTGCAACTTGATCCTGTCCTGAATGGCTTCCTCCTCCTCCTCCTCCTCCAGCAGCAGGTTCTTGATGCCACTGGGACTGGTATTCTTGGTCTTGATCATCATGCAGCCGCTTTTTCCTGCATGCATTGGTAACCTTGCACGATTCTTTGGTGCTATCAGGAACATTGGTAGAACGGACCTTGTCCAAACACGCTGCAGGCCTAGCAGCAGAATTCGTTGCAATGCCTGGTACAGGAGTCGTTGCAACAATGAAAGGCGATACTGAGGCTGGGTATCCCAAACCAGGCGGATGTGGACGGTCGGATAATCTACCGTGCTTTCCGGCCTTGTTATAATGTGTAAACTTTCGCTGCTCCCGAAATGCAACGCGCATAGGGCGATCAAGCAACTTTGAGCCATTCTTATGTTTCTAGACGTAAGTAACATGGATAGAAACGGCCATATGCTGCATGAATGTTTTTTTTCCATACCTCATTTTCAATAGCGTTTGAAGCCTCCTTCTCGCTATTGTACTTGATGAAGGCAAAGACACGTTTCTGGTCAAGACCAACGCCAGGTTTGCGGACCACATGCACATGAGCAATTTTGCCATATTGCACAAAGATCTCTTGCAGATCGGTCTCAGTTACTTGCTCATCCAGGTTTCCGACAAAGATGCTAGTGCGGTCAATTTTGAGAGGATCCAACGGACGGGCTCTGGCGATCTGGCTTGTATTGATCGTTTCAATGTTGGATGCCCACTCTACCCACCATTTCTGAGGGTTTTGGGGTGCACGAAGAGTCTGTAGCAATCAAAATTTCTTAGAATCTTGATCTTGTTTGCATTTGAGGCATATATTATCTTACCAAGAACGCCTTTATAGCGTCATCTCGAAAGCAGAACTTGACAAACATGCACTCGCACTGCCCGATTGGAGCAAAATAGGTATCGAGCTTGGTGATATCCTCAATATTGCCAAAGGTCGAAAGCTCGGCACGGATTGCCTGTGAATACATTTACGGGTAATGTTCGTGAGCAGGGCTAGATAAGAACATACAGTCACTGTAAAATGCTTACATCTTCGTGTAAAGGAGCTTCGTACGCAGCAAGGCATATTGTGCGATTGACCCTTGCAGGTTCACATCGAATACTTCTGCCATCCAAAACAGTACCTGGTGCTTCCTGAAGAGCTCTTTTCGCGTCTTCGACCCTCTGCATGCAATGCGATTATCGCATGTTAGCGCATCAATATGTTTTCCTGAAAGCCGCTAACTTCATCACTTGCCTCGTATTGAACGAAAGCATAAGGCCTCTCCATCCAGTCCTTCAGCACCTTGACGTTCAACAGTTCGCCCCATCTTGAAAAATGATTGGTGACCGAAATGTTCAGCTCCTCGTCGTTTTTGTCCTTTGTCAAACTGAAACATAGGATTGAGTCACACAATCGACGCGCAATCGCCAGCTTTTTCCCTCATCAGACGAAAGGAATTTGCACCATACCTTGCGACAAAGATACACGCAGACGGCGAGCCACGCTTGTTGGCATAGGATGTTTCATCTGCTATCTTGTCGATGCTCTTGTTCAGATCGCTTTGAACCCATTGTTCGTTGCAGTGATCTTATACATTTATTTTCATAAAGTTTAAATATATCACTGTAGACATTATTTCCGTTCTTATGTGACGAACCTGTTCTTCCGTTGGGTTCATTGTGAGAAGTGTACCACTGGGAAGAGGAATCCTCGCTCGCAGCCGTCTCGCTTCTGGACTCAAAGCCAAGGCTTGGTGAGGCTGACGGAGGAGGCGTGGGTCCTATTGTAGCTGGAGCAGACATAGCAGCAGTCCGATGAAGCCAACGCCGTTGCTGTCCGGGCCTATGCTTCGCCTCAGTCTTTGCTGGCAGACAAGTTCCATTCTGTGCAGTCATTTGCAAGTTATTCCTTTCGATGCTCGATAAACTGCAAAACTTAATACAAGCTTTCCAATCCTGCTATTAGCTATGCATTCAAATATGTAGACTGGAAGATGGTTTTGTAAGTTACCAGCTTGCTATGATCACTTTACTGCAAAGCAAAGAATCGATCAAGGAATATGGGAAAGAAACAGAAAAGAAAGAGAGAAAGTTGCAAGGGCTTTTGTCCTCGTCCGTAAAAATTTTACAGTGCTTCTGCATAAGCTGACACATTGAGCTAGCGAGAGTGTCTTTTCTGCTATGCGGATCATTGAGCTGACTTGAGTCCAATCGAACCTGACTTTAATGCTCTGATTTTCATTCACCGCGTCCTTTTTCCGCGCCTTGACCACCTGGATTCGCGTCGTCGCTTGTCATTCTTTTCTTCTTCCCTTATGGATGGACCTAACATTGCAGTGAAGCAGCCTGGCGTAATTCGTTACAAGGAAACCAAATGCAATCGAAATGTTTCCAGCAACACTACTAAACGATCGTTACCTCCACGGCACAGCTTCTTGACAGATGCTGTGGAAGCAGTGCTTCGAAAAGAATCTCGTATGTATGTTGCTGTTGCTGGGCCTTTCATTGTACCACTCATCTTGTATACGATAGAAGTATGGGAACCATGTATTGATGGAGACACTGTACTTTGCATTGCGACTGAAGATACAGCATCTATTGAGACAGAGTGTATTGACAAGCAAAATACGGAACCCACTGTATTCGATACTTCACCTAAAACACCAATGCCCAATCCTGTCTTTACAGTAATTCACCCCAAAGGAAAGAAGAAAAGCGAGCAATCTTTAAGCATGGATGAGGTACACAGGCCTACACAGGAATTTTGCAATTCATCCAGCTAATCCTTGTTTTCTCAGGTACCAGATGATGAATTTTATATCAAACGCCATCGCAGACATGAACGCGAGGAGAAACGGCAGAAAAATAGAGAGAAAGAACAGCTTCTACATGACATGTATCAGCAGCAGCAATTTATTGAAAAAGTCAAAGCAGCCGATAAATCCGTGATATCCGCCATAGCAGCGTCTCTGAGACAGCAAGATAGCGGCGACGACAACCAACCATCATCCTCTTCTACTTCATCAGCACTGGACGGAGATACCATTTACCGCAAAATTCTACAGGACGCTGAAGATCAGCTGGATCGATTTGAAGCTTTGGGTCTATTGAAAAGGAAAAGTGGCAAGAAATCAGAAACCTTATCCCCATCCTCTCCACCACCGCCTCTTCATCTTACAACACCACCATTTGATGCTGGTTCGTCCGATGTAGTATCTATGCATGAACCTGTTTCTGGACATAGGAACAGGCAAGTTGATATTGATATGACCGAAGATGGTGGCCGAGCGCAGAAGCCAAACGTACACAGTAAAGAAACTGGCACTGCATCTACAAAACCCCACGTCCAGCGACCTTCGTCCTCTGCTAGTCATTCCCGATCCAAAGGAGCCCGAGCTCAGGATAGCTCAAGATACCCCCAAACTGAAGTCGTCTCGTCGTTATATCAGCACAAGTCGCAATCAGAATCCAGGAAACGAGAGTTGGATACCACAGCAGACTCTGCAGATATGCCGGTACGCAAGAAACGGATTACATCTTTTGTCAAATATATCAATGGCAGTTCAAAGAAAACGGTCCGCAGCAGCAGCAGTCGAAGGAGTTCACGCTACGCTACAGCATTCGGACAAAGAATTCCAACCATGGAAGAGTGCGAATTTACGCTTCCTCACTTTGAATACGCCTCTCTCATGTACGATCGTCTGCGAAAATATGTATAATTCGATAGCAGTCTTCTAGGTCTCAACAAAGTCATGTAAATAAGTATTTTTTCTTACAACGATATCAATTTTTCCTTGTTAAGCAATATTTCTACATCTGTTGAATTGCTGTAAAAATTACGACAAAAGAGGAGCAGACTCGCCATTCTGTGCATGACCGCCTGCATGATGCCAGACCCACGAAAATACACCGTTGAAGGCAAAGACACCTAACACCAATACGATGAATCCAACCAACTGCACCCAGGAGAAAGCGTCCCAGCCGTAGTGAATAGCGATGACCCAAATCAGAACAGTTCTGTGTCGAAAAGGGTTGAGTGAGTTCTGTAGCTCTCAACGTTTCGTCAGAGACAAGTGCAACGTTACCTCAATGCATCGATGACGCTCCGACCAGGCACTCCGACAGAAGTGCTTACCGCCAGCCCAAAGAAGTTGAAAAGAGCAACCATCAGGGCGAGCACAATAGCCGAATGCCACAACACATAGTTATCTATCATTTGAATGAATCCTGCTCTGATATCCGCCACGTCTAAGAGAGCCGCCATGGCGACGGTAACAACAAGCAAGGCTGTACCGAATGCTCCTTCGACACCCATTGCTTTGACAGGATCTAGCCGGTATCTGTCCATCAAGTACTCTTCAAGTACAAATTGACCAGCTACAAACAGCTGTGCGACACAGAGATAGGCTGGTCCTACCCACTCATCCTGCATACAGACCAGGGTAGTGCCGAGCAAGATGGCTGCCACGGCTCCCCACTCGTGGCCCAGGAAACGGCGCGACAGAAAGATCAAGCTGAAAATGGCAGAGAAACCGACAATGCTGCTACGCACCATTTGGAAGATAGATGGAGTGCTGTAAATCAGGCCCAAGTTCATGAGCTGTTCACAAAAAAAAAATAATGTGTCAATGTTGTGTTTGGAGCATCTTGCTTGCGTGCATACGCATAGGAACATACCGTTGTCGCGATCAAGTCACATGCACTCGGCACGATAAACCAGAACAAGGACCACTTGCTGGTATGCGTAGCTGCCGCGGTCCAGTCCGGATGGTCCCCATATCCTTGCTGTTGCTGCTGTTGAAGCTGTTCATGCTGCTGCGGCTGTTGCGGAGCAACGACTTGAAGCATAGATCGGTCCAGCAGCGAGGGCGCTTTGCTCGCCAACTGGATTACTAGAATACACGCTATTTCGCCCAAAAATATCATAGCAGTCTGAAGTAAAGGGTGTGTAAAATATTCGGGAGGGTCATTCGTCGACTGATTGACAGGCTGGTGATTTTGGAATGCGAGAATCAGTGGTATGGAAACGCCTAGAGGAACGTGATAAGCACGTAAGAAACTTTCGAGTAACAGAGAGGAACTGCGAAGCACTCACCGGTTGCCAAAAGACCGAGCGTTAAGAATAGGGTATACACAGCGCCCATAGTACTTGACCTTCTGCGGTGTCAAGAGAAGTATAGCGTGAAGAAATAAGGAAAAGAAAGGCGGATGATCGAATGGCCCCGGGGGGGAACAAAAAAAAAGCACGACGGAGAAGAGTACTAACTATCCGACGACGGAAGACGCTCGATTAAAGCATATACTCAAGGCACAGTTTTCTAATTATACACGCTTTTTTGGCTTTTGTCGACTTATTCCATGGGAGCTCCATCTCTAACCAACGCGTTTTGCTTGTTATTGCGTTTTAAAACTTTCATTATCCTTCTAGGTGTCGCAGGAAGTGTTACGCGGAAACGTTCCAGGCACCGTGGCTGCCAAATTAATTCATATCTGTCCACGAGCATGATTAAAAGAGAAATGAATGGATCATATCTGTCCACGAGCGTGATTAAAAGAGAAATGAATGGAACCGCCGCGCGTCAGTGATTGGTACGACCTTGAAAGCCCTCTTGAGCTCTGTGCAATGTAGTTCATATATACTCACATACATATGTTCTTGTCGTAGGACAAGTTTATATGATTATATTCCTTGAAATGTCTGCAGGTACATAAGGGATGATCGACGACAACTCGAAGCAGATATTGTACTGTACACTAACCAGCTCGCGTTTCTCTGTCTATATTCCATTTTTTTCGGTGTATATTTCATGTAAATTATTTTCCAGATCACGCAATTCAGCCCAAGTTACAGTAGTAAAGATACAGCAGATGGAGGTTTATTGCCTTTACAAAATTAAGTTCTCATCTGCCCATAACTTGAACGTTCTGTCGAAACCAGTGGATGCAATAAATCGCCCGTCTAAAGGTAGGAAAACAACTATTCAGAATCGCCCATCATCGTAATATTCGATCTTGTCTTACCTTGAGATATATCCACTCCCATTGCCTTTCCTTCATGCCCTTCCATACTCTTGATCAAGCGGAAATCATCTCCAGACCAGGTTTTGACACAGCCATCGTAACCAGCTGTAGCAAGATAATGTCCTCCTTCCATCACTGAGCCATCAGGCGCGGATTTCGCATATTTCACGTCCGATACAAGCGATTGATGAGCTGAAATCGTGTAGATATTACGCAAAGCTCGCATATCCCATATCTTTACAGTATTGTCAGCGCTGGCTGACGCAAGATGATAGCCATTTGGTGACCAATCAAGACCGAGAATATCTTTGATGTGACCCTCCAATGTCATTGCCGATCTACCTGTGCGGGTATCCCAGACGCGACCGATAGAGTCAAGCCCACTTTGCCAGATTGTCATTAGTATCGAAAGCAATGAAATAGGTTAAACCTCATGTAACCTACCCACTCGCCACTAGACTTCCATCGCATTGGAAAGCGACAGCGTACACCTCCCGAGTATGACCTTCCTGCAGCAAGAGCTCCTGACAGGTGTCCACATCCCATAATCTCCATGTGCCGTCAAAACCAGCACTCGCCAGATATCTTCCGGACGGATGAAATGCTATGCGTGATACCCTTCGCAAGTGTCCTTTTAATGTAGACAAAGGGGTGTCCCTATTATTTTCAGATTAATACGTCTTCATTTACTAGCTTTTCCAGTATTTTGCTTACTCGTCTAAACTCCAGAGGTGGATGGAGGTATCTGCACCACCTGTGGCGAAGTTCAAAACACTCTTTTCTAGATTGATTGTAGATTGTGGATGGAAAGCAATACCACCGATTCTATCTGTATGGCCTTTGAATGTCATTATCTGCTCACATTGTGGTATCGACCATAGTTTGCAATTTCCAGACCAAGCACCCGTCACAAGCATGGAGGAGTCAGGACTGAATGCGCATTGAGCAACAGGACGCTCATCCACGATCTGCGACGACCAAACAGTATAACCCTAAATGATAGACTTAGCGAAATAATTCGTTTTTAAAGCAAAGCAAGATGTATTGATGGTTATACTTGCCTTTAATCTTGAATGCAACTCTTTCCGCGATGCTTTAACCACTGCCAATGGTACTTCTTGTTCTGCTCGTTGTTTCTCTATTCGCTTTTTGGCTCTAAATTTTGTTTGCGTTAAATCAAGTAGCAGTATTAACATATAACTGTTAATATACCTAGGTAGAGAATAAGTTGTGATCCATCTTCGAGCTGCTAACAGCTGCTCTGAGCCGAGTGTGAAGAACTCTTCTTCTTTCTACATGCCATAGATCTCTTATAAGGGTGAATTCGTCGCTTTCAATAGTACAGCTCTTACCTCCTCCTCTTCCTCGCTCTCTTCCTCGCTTTCTGTCTCTGCCTGGACATTATCTTGAATTGATAACAGATATCGGAGACGTTCTCGTCGATCATCAGGCTAAATAGGTAAATTATCGTGTACTTTCGGCTAAAACGTGAGATATCCATGAGCTTACTCCTTCACCGAAAAGACACTGAGGCTCTCCAAGTTCTCGTAGTCGAAGACGCACACGTGTGTCGTCTGTAGGAACTGCAATTTGGCGCGCCCGTTTTCGTCGTTCAAACTCCTGAAGGATCTCGCGATCTGCTGCCCGCGCTCGTATAGCTGATTCAGACAAGTTATAATCGCCTGCTTCAACTGCAACAGAGTTTCTTTTTCAGAGTGCAAGTCATCAATAAAGTTGATCGGCCTAAAAGACGTACCAAGTGCTTCTAGATCGATCCCTCCACTAGGCTCGTTCGTCAAACTGGCATCAGTTGTTTTGAGGCGTTTAACAGATTCCTGCTCCTCTAGCGAGCCGAAATGTACCCGAGGTTTTGCTTTCAATTTGGAGACGGATGGTTCCCTGCTGCTGCTCATTTGGCTTGTGAATCAAGAGTAGTGCTTTTCCGTCCGTCCGTCCGGCACACGCGCGCACTGTCATTCCTTTGAACTCAGCAAATATAAGGCATCAAATCGACCCAGCTTCCTTTGTTTTCACCTTTCCACTGGTGTCCTCTGCATTACCTGACAGTTTAAATGACTGATCCGCAGTTGAGGAGGCGGCGTGCTGATTCTCCTGCTTACGGCGAGGGACTGAAAGCTTCTGGTATTGAGGACAAAAAGAAGGTACTATTACACGCCTAAAACACACCACTGCATAAAGGACGTTCTTAGCTCATCACGCAAGCTTTTAGGACTTGTGGCGATCAGTCCGCTTCAAAGCCAATGACCCGCGTCATCGCGTAGCTCTAGTGGCCGTATCTTTGCTTGGAGCATTCACAACCTTCTATAAGATATGGTATCCAGCGGAAGTAGTGTATGTGCATGAAATTCACGCTTGACGGCTTGGCACTAAGATCGAACATATGTCAGTTTCGATGAAGTCCACTTTGGCAAGTTTGCTGGCTACTACTTGAATCGCACATATTTCTTTGACGTGCACCCTCCACTTGCGAAACTGATGTTGGCTGCAGCTGGCTGGTTGCTCGGTTACGACGGACATTTCGATTTTGGAAATATTGGAGATGATTACATTGAGAACAATGTCCCTTACATCGGACTCAGAGCGCTTCCGGCAACGTTGAATGTACTCTCTGTAATGTTGATCTACAGTATCATGCGCGAGTCAGGCTATTCGCTTCTGACATGTATATTGACCGCCTGCATGTATGTACTGGGTACGTGTAATGGTTGATTCCTGGCACGTTCAATCACAGAGGTTGACATATCATTAGATAATGCTATGGTTGCTCAGAACAGACTTATTATGCTGGATAGCATGCTTATCTTTTACATGCTATCCACTGTATATTGCTATATCAAGTTTCGAAAATTGAGATACGAGTATGACCATGAATACAAATGTGCAAAAAGGCATAATGGTTTTAACTATTCTTCATAGACCTTTTTCACAGTCATGGTGGACTTGGTTGATTGCGACTGGAGTAACAATGGCGTTTACCGTCAGGTAAGAATGGATTAAACCGTTGTTGGTTGATGGTTACTAAATCCAACCGAGATCAGCGTCAAATTGGTGGGCCTGTTCGTTGTCACAGCCGTTGGTATTTGTGTTATATTCGATCTCTGGGATCTTATGGATATACGCCAAGGTCTGACTATGGTAACTGTCAAATTGGGAGTCCCTTCATTGTTACTATGAATTCTAACTGTTTTCGTAGCGTCAATTTATGAACCATTTCAATGCTCGAGCATTTGGTTTAATCGTGGTTCCAATCAGTGTTTATCTTTTCTGGTTTTATGTTCACTTTGCTGTCCTGAATGAATCTGGACCTGGAGATACATTTATGAGTGCTGGATTCCAGGAGACTCTGAAGAACAGTGCTATCAAAATGAAGTCGTTGGGTAAGACGGATTCAAAAGTGGACCAAGAAATTATGCTCATAATTTATTTTAACTGCAGATATTCATTACTACGACGAGATTTTGTTGCAACATAAGGGTACAGAAGTGTATCTTCATTCGCATGATCTCAAATATCCTCTAAGATACGATGATGGCCGCATTAGCAGCCAAGGTATCAACCGGTGCGGAACTACTCCAAGATATACCTTTCTCTAATTTGGATCATACGATAGGGCAACAAGTTACTGGCGTTCATCACATTGATGAAAACTGCTACTGGCGAGTTTTGCCAACGAAACCAGTGGAAGAAGGAGAAAAAGTTCCTGTGCACCATGGAGACGTTATACGCCTTGAACATATCGCAACCGGCACCATCCTTTTAACGCATGATGTTGCATCGCCAATATTATCGACCAATGAAGAAATTACAACCGTTGCACCAGGTGTACGATACAATGAAACTCTTTTCCAGCTCCTTTTGGATGATCACAACAATGGAAATATCTGGTCGACGTACATGAAATCAGTACGATTACTGCATATGGACACCAAAGTCGCAGTATGGACCCACAAGAAAGCTCTGCCGGACTGGGCTCTTGGTCAGCAGGATGTAAATGGCAACAAGAATACTCTCGATCGAACAAACTACTGGGTAGCTACCGAAATTAAAGGTCTCAATGGTAAGGGTGATATATAGATAAAGTGACAGAAAACATCATCGATGCTTAAGCCTGTTTATTTTAAATAGCCACAGAGATCAACATGAATAAGAAGAAGGAAATCAAGAAGATTCCGTTTATTTTCAAGTTTTTCGAGTTGCAGGGTCGTATGTTGAGCCACAATGCAGGACTCACAAAACCTCATCCGTACCAATCGACACCAATTACATGGCCGTTCCTAACCCGTGGTATTTCGTACTGGTCCAAAAATGAGACGCGAGAGCAAATCTACATGACCGGCAATGTCTTTGGATGGTGGCTGTCTGTAGGTGGAATTGCTGTATATGCAGGAATCATGCTTGCAGACCTCTTGGCGCGAAGACGTGGAATTGAACCAATTGATGAACGTAAGATGTGTGCATTTTTTTTTCAGTTTAGAGATGCTCTGACAAGGCTTTTTACAGCGATTAGACATCGGTTGATAAGCTCTGGAGGTTTCTTCATCACTCTCTGGCTATGCCATTACTTACCTTTCTTTGCTATGGGTCGATCATTGTTTTTGCACCATTATCTTCCAGCGGCTACATGCAACTATCTATTGCTAGGTGCTATTTTCCAGTTCCTGTTTATCGATGGCATCGATTCACCGGTATCGGATTTAAGCAACCGTCCTGCAAACAAGTATCCGCCTCATTCTGTAATTCCCATGGCAGCACATCCGTCTGCAGTGTCTGTTGCTGTCGCTACTTTAATATTGCTATGTCAAGCGGCCATGTTTATCTTTTTATCGCCAATGACTTATGGTACACCTGGCATGACTGTACAGCAAGTTTTGCGGCACAAGATCTTGAATACTTGGGATCTACAGTTTGGTAAGAGAGAGAGTTACTCATTAGTTTAGAACGTTGTCAATATTACAGAGAAGTTAACCATATTCTCTTTAGCCAAGTAGCTCATGTTAGCAACAAGCTTGTAGTCATTTTTATCATTTTTCACATGTATATGCAATAAACTGGAATTACGCCTACAGAACCCGAGATTCATGCAATTTTTGCTCATGCCACAATTGGCATTGAATTCCCAGGCACCATCCATTGACCCAATTCAGGAGGTGGCTTGGTTCGACCGAGGGTGAGTCAAATCATGTTCAAATTCGTAGGCAGCGGGCTCCCAACGGCTCGAATCTTGCACCGCAATGGCAGAAGACAAGACGACAACCCTCACGCAAGCGCCGGCAACTGATGCAGACGCAGCTGCTGCCGCGGCCGCTGCTGCCAAAAAGGCTAAAAACGAAGCCAAAAACGAAGAAAAGCGCCGTGCGAAGCTTGCCAAGTTTGCTGCAAAGCAAGCCAAGGTATACTTTGAACAGCAATGCTCTGAACATTGTTGTAATGTCCCTTTGGGTGGTTCGTTTGACTCATATTCAACAACTTATTTCTCACACAGCTTGAGGAGCAAAAGAAGCAAGCTGCAGCCGCTGGCGAGAACTCTGAAAAGAAGAAGAAGAAGGCTGCTAAGCAGGCTGCTGAAAAGACTGTTTTTGTCAACAAGACACCCAAGGGCGAGAAGAAGGGTAACTATAAAGAGTATTCGATTTGATATCTAAGGGATCTAACTCTGATCCGTGGATTAGATATGTCTGAGCCCATGGCAAACGCCTACGATCCCCGCGCCGTCGAATCCGCATGGTATCATTGGTGGGTTAAGCAAGGCTACTTCTCTCCGGAATTGACAGAGGATGGCAAGGTTAAGCCCGAAGGTCTTTTCGTCGTTCCTGCTCCACCACCAAATGTTACTGGATCTCTGCATATTGGACACGCATTGACCGTTGCTATCCAGGATACCTTGGTTCGATGGCAAGTGACAGAGTCATTTTTAAAGATATTCGCAATTTATTCTGACGTGAAATTACGAATAGGAACCGTATGCTTGGGAAGACTGTTCTTTTCAATCCTGGTACCGATCACGCTGGTATTTCTTGCCAGTCCGTCGTCGAGAAGAAATTGTGGGTCGAGCAAAAGAAGACTCGCCATGACCTCGGACGTGAAGCATTCGTTGCTGAGGTTTGGAAGTGGAAGGAGAAATACGGCGACAGAATCTACGAGCAATTTCACCGTCTAGGTGCCTCGTACGACTGGGACAGAGTTGCATTCACCATGGATCCTGTATGTATAATTAACCATGTGTAGGTCGATAATGAAGCGAAATAACTGACTAGGTGTCCATATAGAAACTGTCCAAGGCTGTCCGTGAAACCTTTGTTCGCTTGCATCGCGAGGGAGTCATTTACCGCGCCAACCGTCTTGTCAACTGGTGCGTTCGCCTCAACACTGCACTCTCTAACCTTGAAGTCGAAAACAAAGAACTGGCTGGTCGCACATTGATGACTGTCCCTGGCTACGACGCTAACGAAAAATTCGAATTCGGTGTTTTGAACGAATTTGCGTACGAGATTGAAGGTACCAGCGAGCGCATTGTTGTCGCTACGACACGTATCGAGACAATGTTGGGCGATACTGCCATTGCTGTTCATCCTAACGACGAACGATACAAGCATTTGCATGGCAAATTCGCTGTCCATCCATTCTTGGATCGCCGCATTCCTATTGTCACTGATGACATTGCAGTTGATATGAGCTTCGGTACCGGTGCTGTCAAGATCACACCTGCTCACGATTTCAACGATTACGAAGTCGGCAAACGCCACAACTTGCAGTTTATCAACATCCTGAACGATGACGGTACCTTCAACGAGGCTGCCGGTCCTTACAAGGGCATGAAGCGTTTCCACGTCCGTCGACAGATCGTCGAGGATTTGAAGGCCAAGGGCTTGTTCATTGGTGTCAAGGAGAACCCAATGACTGTGCCCGTTTGCAGCAAATCCGGCGATGTTATTGAGCCTCTTATGAAGCCTCAGTGGTGGGTTAACTGCAAGTCTATGGCCGATGCTGCCATGGAAGCTGTCACCAAGGGAGAATTACGTATTGCTCCCAAGATCTCTGAGGGAGACTGGTTCCGCTGGTTGGGCAATATCCAGGATTGGTGTATTTCTCGCCAATTGTGGTGGGGCCACCGTGTTCCTGCCTACTTTGTGAAATTGGAAGGAGAGACTGTATTTGATTACGCTGACAACTCCAAGTGGGTTAGCGGTCAAGATGAGGAAGCTGCTCGTGCTGAAGCTGAGGCTAAATTCCCTGGTAAGAAGTTCACTTTGGAGCAAGATCCTGATGTCCTGGACACTTGGTTCTCTTCCGGTCTCTGGCCATTCTCCTTGATGGGATGGCCCGATCAGGTAATGTCATGGGATCAAGCGGATCGAATATACATGTATCTAATATTTTTTTGTTCTATCACCTTAGACTCCTGATTATGAGAAATTCTACCCCACTTCTTTGCTTGAAACTGGTTGGGATATCTTGTTCTTCTGGGTTGCACGTATGGTCATGCTTGGTATCAAGTTGACCGGAAAAGTGCCGTTCTCTGAAGTATTCTGCCACGCCATGATCCGCGACGCTCACGGTAGAAAGATGTCGAAATCGCTGGGCAACGTTATCGATCCCGTCGATGTGATCGACGGCATCGGCTTGGAAGGTCTTCACGCTAAGTTGTACGAGGGCAACCTTGACCCTCGAGAGATTGAAAAGGCAAAGGCTGGTCAGAAGGCCGATTACCCCAAGGGTATTCCCGAGTGCGGTACAGACGCTCTGCGCTTCGCACTGTGCGCATACACTACTGGAGGTCGTGACATCAACTTGGATATCTTGCGCGTTGAAGGCTACCGCAAATTCTGTAACAAACTTTGGAACGCTACCCGTTTCGCTTTGATGAAATTGGGTAACGATTTCAAGCCCAAGGCTGATGCTAAGCCCAGCGGCAAGGAGTCCTTGGCTGATAAATGGATCCTCGCCAAACTTAACAAGGCGGCACGCGACACAAACCAAGCCTTGAAAGAACGCAACTTTATGGCAGCCACTAATGCCGTCTACCAATTCTGGTTGTACGAGTTGTGTGATGTGTATATTGAAATCATCAAGCCTATTTGCGACTCTACGGACGAGAACATGGCTGAACAGAAGCAGACAGCACAAAACACACTGTACACTTGCTTGGAAGCCGGTCTTAAATTGCTGCATCCTTTCATGCCATTTGTGACTGAAGAATTATACCAGCGTCTGGGACGACGACCTGGCGACAACTGCGAAAGTATCGTAAAGGCACGATATCCTCAGGAAGAGTCCTACTACAACGATAGCAAGGCTGAAAAGGAGTTTGATACTATCTTTGAAGTTGTCAAGGCTATTCGTAGCTTGGCTACACAGCACAACATCAAGAAGGATGCCAAGATTGCCATCCAACTTGCAGACGCAGACTTGGTTGAGCTCTTGGATTCTCAGAAACTGGCTATCAAGACTTTGGCAAAGGGTATGACTGAGGTTACCGTTTCGCAAAAGGCTGAAGTCAGCGGTGCAGAGCTTGCCATGACCCACGCTGACAAGGAATACACGGGCGCCGTCAACGCGGCTGTCTTGCGGAGATAAGCATGTTGTACATAAATGTTTGATTAATTGAATAAAGATCCAGTTTCTTCTTTCATGAGCGACCGGCAATGACATTAGAGTCGCTCCTATTCTACTTGACATTAGCGTTGCTATTATACATGCTGCTCAGATTACAGTCGCTATTTCGAAAACGTAGAAAGTTGACGCGGAATTTGCGGGAGCAATGGAGGGACCCTTGGACAGCAACGGCAGCAGCAGCTCCTCAGTAACGCCAGCGTAACGCGCAACAACATCTAACCCAACCTAACCTAACCTCTCCCTGAATTCGTTGTAAATAAATGCATAAATGGAATAAAGCATCTCATCGTTGGTGCTAAGCCTTTCGTGGCGAAATACATACAAAGGGGCTCAGCAAACGATGGTGATGGTGAAAATAATGAAATTTGGAGCTACATAAGACAGACAGCTATGTAGTTTTGTAGATCATTATACACCTTTCCCGAAAA